>NC_056731.1:1318183224-1318210724 GCF_019279795.1 Protopterus annectens | reverse complement strand
TGTTTTTGGCATTAGAACATGCATTAATGACCTGTTCTCTAGTAATGGTTGGGGGAATTGTGTTATGCAGTATTTCCTTTGGACAGTTGGGGGGGGGGGGTTTGAGCTGAACCTGTCAGCCAAAAGGTTGGCAATTGCCTCTGGTTCAGTGTGGGTGATGCCATTTACAATAAGTTCTGCCCATTTTTGTGTGTTTCCTCTGAGGTTATGGACAAAGCTGCAAAAAGCTTTGTGGTTGTCATTTACCTGAGAAGCTTTTTTTTTCAAATTTAGCCCTTGAAGTATTAATTAACCCTCTTAGCTGCCTGTTTATATTAGTTAGAGGGCTTTTAGTATGTATGACTTTGTTCCTCCTATACTTGACCAATATTCTTTTTTCTTTTGTTGTATAACCAGTTGACAGTGTGATTCCACCAAGGTGGCTTGTCTTTTGAGTTTGTCTTATTCATAACATGACTGAGCACAGCTCAATCTATACAGCTATCAATATGGCTGTACAGCGATTTTGTAAATAGCTCAGTGCATTCTATGGTGTTTATTGTGTTTGGGTGTGCTTGGAATTTAACCAAATTCTGCTTAGTAGAGAGAAGTCAGCCTTGGAATAGTTACTAAAGGTTTTTGGTTTTGCTGGATCCCTGGATTTAATTTTTATTTCAAGTAACACTGCCTTATGGTCAGATCTGATGAGAGAAGATATTACAGTGGGTGAGGAACACTGTCCTTCTATGCCCGTGAGTACAAGGTCAAGGATGTTTGTACCCCTGGTAGAAGAATGGACCAACTGTTCATGGATATTATGTTAACAAAGTTTAGGAATCTCTGGACTTGTGCATTAGAAGTGCTGTAGGATTCCCAGTCTATACAGGGGTAGGGTTCAGGCTCCTAGGCAGTGAGAAATTTTCCTGTGGTACATTTGGTTGGGGACACATGGCTGAAGTTACACTTAGCTGTAGAGAAATTTGGCTTTTTGTGTATTCCCTGTCAGCAAAGAGGAGCACATACTGCCACACTCCCAGCTTTAGTAGCCAAATGCATGGTGGCAGAAGAAGTAACGAGTGTTGTGCTCAGTGTACAGTACATGCTTATGTAACTACATGTAGAAGTGTGCTAAAGCATGGAGAATATCCTGCATGCTACTGTAGTCACATTTAAGCTCCATTATGCATGTTAAGCAATGTTCTCTAGATACTGTGAAAGGGGTAGTGGTTCACACACGCACCACTTATAAAGGCACTGCCCATTGCGCACTGCATTTTTACTGCCACTGACATGCCTACTGGCCAGCCTGCTGCTGATGCTTGCCATGCTGCCTGCTATCTCATGTTGTCTTGGGGGCCATGGACATTATTTTCCCCCTGTGCATTTGGTTATTGAAGTTGTGGGCATGGTACCACATTCTTCTCTTTGCCCGCAGGGAATTCACAACAGCCATATTTCTCTGCAGCTGAATGTAATTTCAGCCATGTGTCCCCAACCAAATGTACCACTGGGAAATGTCACACTGCCTAGGTGCCTGAACCCAGAAGAAGAGGGGTAGTTCAGATCACCCATGAATATCATATTGGGTTGAGGGCCTCAAGTACAATAAGATAGGTAGTATGGGTTTCCTGTGGCATGGAGGGTGACCTGTAAGTTGCAAGGGTATGGTACAACATCCTGTTTAGGTTGAGTTGCACGTAATGCGTTCCAGTGGGTCATGAACTTTAACTCGTCTGGATGTGAGACTAGATCCATTCTGATCACATAAAGCCATTCAGTCTTTTGATTGCTATTGAATGTCTTCACTCAATAGATGACGCTTTTACATTTTAAACAAAATGGGCCAGGAAATATAGAGCTGAGCTGCATACCAAAGCAAAGGTTGTGCAGCACAGCAGTGATACACAGCAGTGTAAAGTACACGAGTAACCAAATGAAGACATGTTGCACATTAAAGCAGATAACTGTGCTTTTTTATGGGTGGCTGAGCAGTGCAGATAAGCAACAAGCTGACTGCAGCTTAGTAGAGCAGCTTGTACTCACATGTGCAAAGCTGTCACATGATGGTCAGTGCAAACCTCATGAGATGAGACTGGTATAACACAGCTACAGGTGTTAGACAAAGTTGGCATATGGTTTATCAGAGAACCAGAATGCACCACATAGCAAATTTGTTTTTCAGAAGGATATGAAGTCTCAAACTCAAATGTATGTAATTATTTAGTGACTTTAGTTCTCAGTGATTTGCAAAAAAACAGAAATTTTATGAGGAACAGACCAACAATATAAGCAAAAATCTGGACATTCTGCACAGATCTGGACATTTGGGAGGTATGAGTACAGTGTTCAAGGGTGCACAATGAGAGATACATCAATGTACCTGATTCATGGTATAGTAAACTGCCAATCTATAAAGTGTGAGCTGATGATAATATTTATTTATTTATTCATTTTATCTCCCATTTGTTAACTGGGTTGGTCTGGCTGGGCAGGTACCCTTTTTCAGCAGAGACTCGAGGAGAAAAGCTCCGATTAAAGTAAAGCATTTTTACAATTAAAAGGGTATTTATATATACAATCAAATACAGCATTTAAAATATGTAACCAAGAAAAGGTAGCATACTGCATAGACAGATAACTACAGATAACTAATATTACTGAATCACGCAGACTACATCATTCACTCATGCCTGCCATGTCTGATACTGGAGATAATAGCTATACCATAACCTCCTCATCTAATATCAAAACCATGACAATACAGTAAGTTTCAGTGTCCTGGATGTTGCTGACAGGAAAACATTATTGTTACATGATAATGCTGAGACTGGGTACAGGAGAAAAAGGCTAACTAAAACTAGTAAATTTCACCTCTTGTCTGTAGTTATGCTGTGTATGCAAATTAAATGATTTCATGGTTATAATGCACAATGGTTTGCTTGCTATGATTCTTTTAATAAATGTTGTTGAACACTTTTTAATGAGCTCCTCTTTGTCTATACATTGTCTGACTGAAAATAGAACATGGTTTGCCCTTACAACTGGCACCCATCTACCATTAATCATGCCCTAAAACTTCCCAAATTCATCATAAAGTTCACACCCATACTCCTTCCCTTACTTTTAAGTAGCAACATCAAGTCAAAAGCAGGCCCAAACACCTTGTCCTGGTTTTTATTCATGCACAAAGCATTTAAAATAAAACAGACCGACTAAGTTTTCTTATCTATATTCACAATCCACAAATCATTGCTACCACTCCTGCCCAGGCTATGATTACTTTCTTGATGCCAGGCCAGGATTAAGGCTAGGATGAGGTGCTCTCCTTCTTTTCAAGTCAGACATCAACATACAACTCTTTGCTCAAAATAATGCCTCCTCAGATTCCCTTCCAAATTGGTTGCAAACACAAATCTGCTCCCCATTTATCAATCTACTTTTTCTAGCTGTTGCCTATCTCCCTCCTCCTGCTTCATTATAAAAGCATGATAAACTACTCAAGGAATTACCCTCCTCCTCTGTTTGGACCATCAAAAATCTTATTCTTTTTGGGGACTTTAAATTCAACATCCTTGGCTACTTACAAAGCTGCATACTTGAACTTCTCAATGTATTTAATCTCAGAGACAGAACATTGCCTCTAAATCCACCAGACCCAATCCTTCCTTGTTACATTACTCACTACTTGATCTAATAACCACAGACAACCACTCGCATATTTCTCCTACCTCTCTACACCTTTTCAACCTAAATGATCACTGTCCTATAGGCTTCAACATCCACCTTGATTGCAAAATGTCCTCTCCAAAACTCATTACATTCTGATATAGATTGCAAGTAAATGTTTCCAAGCTTAAAACATATCTATCCCCTCTCAAATGGGAACCCATACTCTCGTCCTCAAACTCTAACAATGCTGCCCAGCTCTTCACCCAACATCTCTGTAATGTACAAGACTCCTCCATCCCTATAGTCACAAGACTGTACAAGACTAAGAAAGACACCTGGCTCACTTATGAATTCAAAACCCTCTTATCTCTCAGAGGCAAAGTATGGCACTACTGAAAGTCTGTCCCAGCTCTCAGTGATTAAGGATGGCACTGCTGGAAGTCTGTCCCAACTTCTTGTACCAGACAACACTACACTTTCCTTAGAAACATGTCCACACATGGAATTAGACATAAGAGCCGTCTTATGAGAACACATCAGTGAAACTTTTTTTCACTCCACTAAACAATTCTGGGCAGAAATATATAGTTAACAGATTGTAAAACTCCTCCCAGTACTCACTTTTCCTCTTCTTCTCTCTCATCCTTAGACTTTAGTACCCCTTCTCTACCATCGTCTCCATCAGCTCACATAGTTCACTCCCTTACTCAACCTCTCCCTCACCTCCCCCTTATACTCTGCTCTAATACTTTAAAAAGATTGGAACCAAAGATATTATGCCTCTCCTGGAAAACTTAAAACTTCACTCACCTTCATAAAAATAGAATGACAGTAGTGTATGCCATGGGGATCTTGAACAGCTTCTAAAACTTATTTTCAATCTCTGTTTTTTGCTTGACTTACTCTGATTTGTGTCATCAGACCAACTCAATAGCTGTAAAGGCACAACAAAATAAACTAGGTGAACTGCATGCTTTAAGACTTCCGATTTTTAGTTCAAGACCAAGTACTGACAGACCCTCTCCTACATTCATCCTGAAGCATCAAAATTATCATTGTAATCCAGGTGTTGTTAACTGGCCACTCTTGCTTCTCCGCTGTCTGCAGTGGAAAAATATGTGTTTTATCTTGAATGCTGGAAAATTTACTGTACTTGTTTAAAAATATTCTTCTTATAATGCAGCACAGAATATAATAGTTCTGATTTTCTGTTCCTGAATTTGGGTTAATTATATTTTTTGCTCATTCCACTGAGGCGCAAATGCCCTTGTGCATGACATTTTCTCACTTCTGTTGTACCTGTAGCTATACCCTTGACTTGTTACACCCAGCCCCTTTAAATGTACAACAACACAGTACGGTATCAGCAATGCATCTACATACTGTGGGAGTAGAACTGAAAGCCTTCTGCATCAAAAGCAAGTATTTAACCTGTTATGCTCAATACAATCCGACTCAATATAAGCAACACTAAACTTCTCTTCCTTTGAAGCTCTCAGCTTTTAGTAAAATCCACTCAACACTCAACTGTATATCTCAGCTTTTCAGCACAAAGAAATCTGGAAAAAGTCAAAATGTATTGGGGGGGGGGCAAAAGCCCAAAAACCAGGGACACATTTAAAAATTGCTTGTATACGTTTGGAGAGTTGCTAGAATAAAATGCTGTGTTACCACCATGCATTTCACTACCAAGTCTTGAACCCAGGACCCTGTGCACTACAGTCAGAGCAACATATCACTATGCCAAATCAGCAGTTTCCTGAAAGATAGGAATACTGAAACTTAAATGGCTATCATTTAGTGAATTCAGTTCTCACTTCTCACCATAGCTCTCAACCTCTTAGGACAAAAAACCTGGACAAAGTCAATAATGGGGGAATACAGAATTCAGTTCTCAGTTCTCACCATAGCTGTCAACCTCTTAGCACACAAAAAAAAACTGGACAAAGCCAATAATGGGGGAATAAACTGTCTTTTGGCTTTTCCTGGTTAGGGGTCACCACAGTGGAACTCTGGTCTGCTAATGATTAGCATTGAATTTCTACAGTGTTGAGTTGCCAGCCTGGTGCCTAACCTTCAAAGAAGGCACACTCACTCGCACCTACCTGCATATATTTAAATTCACTTAACCAAGGGGAGGACATGCAGACTCCACATGGAAGGAATTCTAGCCAAGGATTGAACCGGAAAACCTCTTGTTGTGAGGAAACAACGCTAACCGCTGCACCACTGGAGTCGACAGCTGAAAAAATAGAGACAAATTTCAAATACTGATCTTATAAACTTAGAAAATTGCTAGAATAAAAGGTATAAAACGTTTTGTGTTACCATTTAGTTTCTGAAGAATATGAAGTCTGAATATCAAATGCCTGTCATTATTTAGTGAATTCAGTCATTCACTGACTTGCCACACAAATCCAGAAAACCACAGATTTATGAGGAACAAAACAAAAACATGAGGCATAAATCTGGAAGTGGTAGTGGGTAGGGACTTTAGGCTCTTATTACCAGTACCCAAGGTACAGGGTTTGAGCCTGAGTACCTCTAGCTACCAGGACACATACATATACACACACACACACACACACACACACACACACACACACACACACACACACACACACACGTACGCACACGCACACACACACACACAGCAGCTCTCTCATCATAACAACTAAACCTCTGCTTTCTCAACAACTAATTGCCAGCAGCATTCAGCTCTCTCATCATAACTACTAATTACCTCTGCAGCTGTCCATTCTAGCCTAGTGGCTTGTTCTGTTCTCAGAAACCACCTTGCAACTTAGGAACTTAACTCTGCAGCAGCAGCAGTAGCTTTATTCCGCCTTTCTTGGAAATCACCTTTCAGCTTAGGAACTTAACTCTGCAGCAGCTTTATTCTGCCATTAACAGCTAAAGAGTTCTATCCCCTCATGGCAGCTAAGGAGTTCCATTCCATCGCAGCCATCCAGAAATGAATGCATGCATGATATTGAGCTCACTTCCAACATGCTGGCAGGCCATTTCATGGAGCTGAAGTCATTGCACATGTGAGGGCATCAGCTCAAAAACCCAGAAAACAAATTCAAATAAAACAGCTGAAAATTTTGGAAATTAAGGGGTGCCACTCGGGAATCGTGGTATTCCATTATTTGGACCCCAAAACTCAGTAAAAACCGAGTAATTCAGTATGGTTGGGAGGTTTGATTACCTTCCAGTCTCCATCCTCCCAACCCTTGGGAAAATCTTAGAAAAACTGATGTATAATCATCTCCAAAACATCATAAGTCAAAACTGCTTTTTCTCTTCCAAGCAACATGTTTTCTGGTCTGGCCGCAGCATTTCTACTGCACTTTTGACTTCATTGGTCACACCCTTTTAGCTATGAACAAAGGCCTCTGTACTGGAGCCATATTTGACCTGGTTGACCACCCAACCCTATTTAATTGCCACACTGACATTGGGACTAGCCTTGACACTACTTCCTGGTTACAAAATTACCAATCCAACTGACATTTCTCAGTAAATTTTAACAACAATGCATCAGCCAGCACCTCCATAAATTAAAGAAGTCCCTCAAGGTTCCATATCGGCCCCTCTTCTTTTCTCCAGTTTTATAAATAAGTTTATACTTGACCTTCACCAACTTCCAGTCTTACTATATGCCAGTGACAGTGTTATATTCCACTCCAAACACATAACCCACTCAGTTCAATGTGATCTTCAAAACAATTTCCTCTCCCTCATTAACTGGCTTAGCAGCAAAAACTATTACTTAACTCTTCAAAAGCTAGCACTATGCTCTTCAGAACCCACACTAAAAGGCAAAAGAGCCCCAACTCACTTCTTATTCTTAACCACCTTAATAATGGCCATTGAGCTGGTTAATACCTTCAGATGGGATCTATGTTTGCGCATAAAAAAAAATTACAGCCAACGGCTAATCAAACATTAAACAGCAAAAGTTTAATGTACCAAAAAAGCTTAACAGTGAAAAATAAGTCATCAAATGGTCATAGTTGACCAACATTTCGAACATAACCTACCAAGGTGAGGTCTGTGCGACCCACACCCCCTAATGTGGAAGGCTGTGACCCCCCACATCCTCCCTAACTACATATATCAAATCCAAGATCGCATGACAGTGGGGAATAAGGCAAATTTAAAAAGGTTTCCTTCACTCACCTTATGCATCATGAAACTTCCTAGTTTTTGGACAACTATAGCCATTCGATGAATTAGTTTTTGCTGTTAAGCTTTTTCAGTATGTTAAACTTTTGTTGTTTATTGTTCAGTTATTAGCCACTTGCTGTCATTTTTTATTTTGATGTGCAAACATAGACCCCCTTCAGATACTTAGAATTCTGGCTCAATCCCTCACTTAACTTTCACCATTATCTTGAAAACAACCTGGAAAAGATAAACTCCCTATTCTTTAGGGCCAACGAAATCTCCTCTTTCTTCTCCTATCCAACAAGAAATGCTATTAGCAAAGGGATTCTTCTAGCTCAGCTTAAGTATTGCTTGCCTCTTGTAGCATCTTCCTCCAAAAGAAAATCTACCACCATCCAAACAATCCCTATTTGCCTTTTCATTACCCTTTCTCCAAAGTATGAATAAAATTGTTTTACTCTAGCCAAAGCCACTAAATTGCCAGTTCAGCAAACAAGCCAATCCACTTCTTGTCTCCAAACGTTTCTGGCTTCTGAAAGAAATGCCTTTCTCTTTCCTCAAGCTTACAAAGACAGCCTCCACAATATAACCTTTGACCTCATAACCACTCAGAGCCTCTCTTGCAAGCACCTGAAACCAGAATGAAGTGTTCTAATCACTCTCTTTCTACCTCTGGACCCAAGCTCTAGTGGGATCTTCCCTCAAATCTTAAAGACCTCTCTAACTGCTCCTCCTTTTGGGCACAACTTAAAGAACGTTTCATAGCACAAACAGGGAAAAATAACGTATAGGAAGTAAAGTATTCCTAGTCAGCAAAACAAAGACAAAACTAGGAATACAATGTCAAAGCTTGTTTTAATAAAACAGAATGCAAAGCTTTCAAGCAAAGCTCTTTCTCAATGCACAAGCTGCTTGTAAATGCTATGCTTGAAGGCATGTAACCTATTCTCCCTAATCTCTGACAGACACTGCCTATCATTTTCACCATAGCATCACTTCTCTAAGTCCTAACATGTCACTACTCTAACTGAAGTTTATATTGTACATAATGGTTTATGTTGACTACCTTATTAAGTAATGTTTTCTATTGTATATTAACTATACCTTTGTTTTCAGTGTTATTGTATAAATTATTTTTATTTTTTCACTTGATGTGTGTGTTCACATTCTGGGTTGAGACAAATTGGTCCACCAATATCAGTGTTCTACCCCAGTTAACAAATTGTATGAATGAATACATAAATAAATAAATAAATTACAGTACCTAAAATGCATATAAATGTGCACACTATAAAGCTACTTACTTCTCCCCTCATTACATTTTTTAATCAGGCTTAATTATATTCCCAGGGCTCTCATAATGAAAAAAAAAAAGAAAAAGCCATAGTTCAAGGAAAATACTGCAAGAACAAATTAATAAAAGAGTAATTCTGCAAAAAGTCATGACCCGTAGTCCTTTTGTAATTCATTTATTTATTTATTGACATTTTATTACCAGGAAAGACCAACTGGGTAGAAGCCCATTTTCAGCGGATGCCCGAGGAGTAAAGTTCCAAATTAATACAAAACATTTTAACAAAAATAATTATACAATCTTCAAAAAATAAAACAAAAACATCTGCAGTTTAAATAATTCTAACAAATTAGACATATAAAAACATTGCTTAAGAAATGATACAAGGTATATGACAGTCATTTAATAGTTAGAGAAATTGTAGACAGTTTGTAGAGAAATTAAAGCTAAGTTAGTCTAGTACAAACAGGAATTGCAATATGAGGGAAAACAGGCTAATGGTATATTTAAAGAGAGAGTCAGGGAAGAAAATTAGATAGCAGTAAGCAAGTAAGTGAAAAAGGGAGAGTAGGGAGGTATAAGGAATGAAAAGGTACTTGTATAATGCATAATTCTTAATCACTAAGTAGAGCAGAAAAAGAGATAGCTAAAATAGGGGTCTATATCATAAGAGCAAAAGTTCAAAAGAATGAACGCTCTTATGATCGAAAATGCCGGACATCGAAATGTTTTTTCTGAGGTTGCAATACAGTGAGGATAGGAATATTTGCCCTTTCCTCACTGAAGTGCGACCTCAGAGTTGGAATATATATTTAGCGGGGGTGGGGGGGCGCAGCCCCCCCACAATATAAAGTCCGATGTTTGTGCTTTTTCGATGTTTGAGCGTTCGTTCATTTGGACTTTCGCTCTTATGATATAGACCCCTAAAATAGATAGATATAATCAAACTGATAAACCAGCAATAAAAAAATGTGGGTAAAATGTTTTTTTACAGGAGGGAAAGCTGGCTTGTACCTCATATGTGGTAACTTTTGGGAATTTTGCCTCACTCCCCCATGAGGAAATGGCATATAATGGAAAGTAAATATCTATGACTTTTCTGCCTTTAAAGCACTTTCTTGCAACAACTTGGGTTGGGAGTTGGTACTGTGGTTGTGGGTTGGTATAATGGTTAAGGCATTTACCTCAGACACATACAGTACATGGTTTGATTTTCACCTTTTAGGGGAAACTGGCAACTAGTCTAGCACTTACCTGTGAACAAAATCAGCCATAGTACACTCTTATAAGTTGAAGAGGCAATGCTAATCCAAATATTTTAAAACTAAGTCAGAAATGTACAAAATTTATACTAAACATCAAGTACTCAACTATTTCAATAACAAGGATATACACCACCAGCTACAAAAGTGGAACAATGTCAATGCCCAAAAATATTGATTAAATGGGATCTCCATACTCTCACATCAGTATTAATGCATGCGGCTAGGGTGAACTCAATTATCCAACATGTTCCCATTCCTTATATGGCCTGTTTAAGTTTGTTTAGACAATCATATTACAGATAAATTCAGTAACTTGATAAATTTGTCTAGAAGGTTTTGTCATTTCGTATGACTCATCAGTACTGATATAAACTTACCAGTTTTCATAATACATTAATTCTTCCACTTCTACCTCCATTTGGATACAGTAATTTATTACACCATGTTGAATTCCATGCTGTCCACATGATAAATTAAGTGTACTGGAACATATAGATGCACGCACATATGTCTACAAAGCAGAACACACACACACACACACACACACACACACACACACACACACACACACACACCACAAAAATGCCTTTAGACAAAGTTTAAAACATAAAATAAAATAGTAAGCCATGCTAAGTTAGCAACAGCAAAATATGAAGATTGTTTCTATCAAAGTTGCATGGCTAAACCTCAAGTTGCATTCCTAGAGTTTCGGAATATAAAGTGCACTGAAGATGAACAATTAACAAGTAATCTTAAACTTAAATTATAACAAGTGTATCATGTGTTTCCTGTTCTGATATAACATTTTGGTAT
Source organism: Protopterus annectens (assembly GCF_019279795.1). Taxonomy (NCBI): domain Eukaryota; kingdom Metazoa; phylum Chordata; order Ceratodontiformes; family Protopteridae; genus Protopterus; species Protopterus annectens. Next base: position 1,318,199,531 of record NC_056731.1, on the reverse strand, counting down.
AGATGAACTATGTTCTTATAATGCTCAAAATGGGGTCTATATTACGAAATTGAAAACACGGTTCAGTGAACACCACAACACCGACACACATAGCCTGAATTGCAAATAAGCCGAACCCCCTAAACAGCGAAATTTCAAATCTCGAATCGTCATAGTCGGCCAACACCACCGCGCGCTACATACTACATGCCCAAACATAATAAATAAAAAAAACACATACATACACTAACCAAACCCTGCTTCTAACCCTACACTAAACCTTACATACATTACTATCCATGCACTTACCTTAACCAGCACCCTAACCCTAAGGTCCGTAACTATCGCGCACTTACCCTACAGACATATACCCAAACAAAACAAATAATCCACACACATACACTTAACAAAACCCTACTTCTAACCCTACACTAAACCTTACATACATTACCTGTCTATGCACTTACCTTAACCCGCACCCTAACCCTAAGGTCCATAACTATCGCACACTTACCTTACAGAGCTATACCGCAGAAGGGCCAACCATGACACTTCGACATTTCGTGTTTCGCGGTTTTGAACATTTGCCATTACTGTAGGTCACACTATATGTGTCAGTCTTGTGGTGTTCACTGAAATGGGTTTTCAATCTGGTAATATAGACCCGCTCAAGACAATGTGATACTTATTTTAATGTCACTACTGGTGGAGAGAGCTGTGATGGATCTGTAAGCTTTACTCTAAACTACTCCAGGTTACATGGAATAAGGCTGTTTTGTATAGAGGAATCACAGTAGATTAACTACAGAGTAACTGGAGTAGTGAAGAATCCTACCCCTAAAGCAAGTTCCTAGTCTATCAGCAGACAAATCTCCAAAGTTGTGTGTGGGTGATCAGATGTTACAGCTCCCCATGGCAGTAAAACTGGATGCAGTCTCTAACAATGTGGAGATCTTCAGTCACCCCAGATTATGCTTGACATTAGACTGCATACATTTCTTTGTCAAGAAGCATATGTAATTGCCTTTGTTTGTGTACTAATGTTCCTCAGAAAAAATGCTGTGTGCAAGCTTACTATGGGAATTCCTCAGCACTGCACACCTTCCTCTGCAGGGATGTAGAAGGCATGTTAGGAACAAGAACATTGGATCTGTCAGATTCTACAAATGTCTTTGTACATATGATACAGTGGATCTACTTTTAAACACTGAAATTCCAGAATACTGAAGACCACAATACTGAGATGAAAATGCAGAAACCGCATTATACTGAATGTTTACAATCCCAAATATTGAAATAATGAAACATCCTTAAAATGCTTTACATTGTAGTGAAAAAAAGACAATGGCTGGCATTAGGTTGCAAGCTCCTGTAAGTGTTGCAGAGATGTATTTTTACTGTAAAGTATGAAAAATGTAAGCAAGTCTTGCTTACAGAAGGTTATGGAGATTCTGCTGCACTTTAGGCATGCAGCCGTACAGCACGTTAAGTCATATTTGCCATTTTCTTTGGTGCAGTGCAATCTCGTAGTTGATATATTTAATTAGCAGGGGGTATGCAGGGTTCAAGGGGGGGTTGCCACTCTGCTTAAATGTAGAGTAGTAGATTGTCATTTGGTTTTATTTGTTGTTGTAGTTTTTTATGTTGGAGAGTGGGCCATTTAGGTTAACTTTTGTTTTTCGATGTTTTGGGTCCTGATGTTTTGAAGTTTCAGGATATTGCGATTTTGGTGTTTTTGTCTCGGTATTGTGGTCTTTGGCATTCTGGAATTTCTGTGTTTAAAAGTAGATCCAATACAGTAAGTAGTTCAATGAATGTGTGACTGTCAAAGGCAAGGGTACAGTTCAGCAGTTGTTGTTGCCACTGTGAAGTACCCTTTACAATTTTCTTGAATTACTTCTTCTAGGGAGGAACAAACCATAAGGCTTAGACTAATGATATATCATCTCCTGGTCAGGCAGCTGCATCCTGAGGTATCATTTTTTGTGGCTGAGATAAGAAGCAGGCCATATTCACAGCATGGATGATTTATACAAAGGTGGATAACCAGTACAGTGTGTCCAAAACTAATGATAGCTCCAAGGAATACACAGGGTGGGATGTCTGCATAACTACCTTGGGAGAGGGAGGAGAATTAAATGGATTTCATTTGATCGAAAAGGAGGAGGCTTTACCATCTAGAGAGGTCTGTTAAAGGCAGGTAATTTTATGTATCATCCTTTATTTTGAGAGCAAACTCATCAAACAGTTTACAATGTTCCCTTTTGGCATCAATTAATGCTTTTATTTGTATTTATTTCCTGGTGAACTTGACCACTAGGGTACCGTATCAGTTATGACATTTTTTATTTAACATTTGTTGACCAGGAAAGGCTGACTAAGATGGAGCTTATTTTCAGTGGAGACCTGGGGGAAAATGCTCCAGAAGCATGTCTTTGGAATGTGGGAGGAAACCGGAGCATCCAGAGGAAACCCATGTGAACGTAGGGAGGACATGCAGACACCTTACAGAAGGCACCCCAACTGAGAATTGAACTGGAGAAACTCTTGTTGTGAGGTGAACACGTTAACCACTGCACCACTGCACCACCGGTTGTTTTATAATAAATAGGAATGCATCTAGTATGGACAGAAGAACAAATGAAATACAGAAGATGAGTACTAGGCAAATATTAACAGATATCAGATTATATCAGAATGCCTAATTCTGTTTACTTCATTATTCCTTCCAACAAATGCATTCTGCAGGGGTACAATAATTTAAAACAGAGAATGAGGTAATACATTCCACAGGGGTACAATAATAACAGAGAATGTGATAACAGAAATAATCAAATCCATGATCCATTTGCTTTCTTGCTATAAATGTAATTTTTGTTGAATGGTGGAAATAACTGCAATGGATAAATAGAGAGCTTTACTTGAGAGTATATTCTAAAGATTTTACTATAAGTGTTTGAATCACAAGCACTTGAAACCCATTGTTTCAAAGCCAGGGATTCGCTCCTTGTAGCTCATGTAGGCTGCCACTTGTGCTCAGACTTGAATAAAAGTTTTGGCAGACAGCTGCCACACATTATTCATGTTCAAGCAAAATAAGTGCATCAACCATGGGCACGGGAGTGGGAGAGAGATTTTGGGTTAGAGAGCAGGAGGGATTTTTAGGGTTGGGGAGCAGGAGGGGAGGTTTAAGGTTTGAGAGTGATCTGGGAATTAAGATTAGTCGAGGGGTTTGGAGTTTTAGGTTTTGGGAGAGACTGGGTACTTAGTGTTAGAGAAGGGGAGTTTTAGGGCAAGGGGAAGAGGATTCAGGTTGAGAACTTGGTGAGAGTTTTAGGGTTAGAGTTAAAGCCCTGGTAGGTCTATACAGTTTATAGGGTCAGTTGTTGGGAGGGCTACATATTAATGGGAGATCAAGCTAGTGGGAGTTTAAGCACTTGCTTTTTTTTGAGCAAGTGAGAATGAGCAAATGTGTCACAAACTAATAACATTTAAATATATGTAGTAGACCCTATTTTAAATTCTGGAAACACATGATGAACAAGGAATACTAAAGGATGGCAAGAGATTTGTGGAAGTCAGAAAGATGTTTCATGTAAACAAAAACAACACAGGAATTTGCAGTGGTCCAGTTAAGAAATTTTTTATTAATGAGCTAACAGGAAGGGTGAGTTTGAGCCATCCTTACCTGTTTGATTGCTAAGTAGTGGTGAAATGCCTTACTGGCAGCAGTAATTAGGTTTCTTGAAGAAGTGGAACATGTGGTAGGAAGCTAGTATTCAAGAGTGAGAAGAAAAAATACCCTTTAGCAACTGCCAGTATACGGAGGTGGAGTTGATGCCATACAGTGATAGCTTCTTAATGATCTACAGATGTTATATGAGGCTGAAAGCCTTGAAGATGTCAAAGACTAGGGCGGCAGTAAGGCTGTCAGCTTTTATTAGATGATACAGTGCATCAGTCAGAAAGAGAAGAGTAAGGCTAGCACTGTGCAAATTTATAAAGCTATGTCAATGGTTTGTGAATAGTCTATAGTACCCTATGTAGGCCTGCAGCTGGGAAACTGATGTTTTTCTAAAATTGTGGCCTTAGTAGAGAAAAGAGGAACTGGTCAAAAACAGTCAGGGTTCAAGCAACACCTTAACATTAGAACTGACATTAGAACACACATCCTAATATTTTATTCTGATAAAGATGCGTGAATGGGCGTACCTTCGTTGAAGGTTGTGCATCAGAGCTGGCAACTCGGCACGTAAAAATCTGCTGCCAATCATTAGCGGACCGGAGTACCACTGTGGCGACCCCTAACCGGGAAAAGCTGAAAGACACAACAACAACAACAAAGATGTCAAGGAAAAATTATTTTTCAGACTGGAACAAAGCCTACCTAATATCGCAAGGGAAGACACCATTTTAATTGGTGACTTCAAATGTATTGTTAGATGAGATTCAAATTTCTGAAATGACACCCTATGGAACCCAAATAAAGGAAATGGAAACAAACATCTGAAATTCTTTCCCTGAATAAATGTGCAGATGCTGGCTTGATTATAACAAACAACATTATTAGACAGAGTGGAAAGTATAAATCTAGTTGGAGACATCCTCATTTTAAGTATTTTATTTCTGTGGTAACGTTAAAAAGCATGCAAAATATGATATGACAAGAGTGATCTGAAGAGCTGATGACCATTGAGTAGATGATCATTTTGCCTGGCATATTACAGTAAACTCTAACCGAAACTCAAGCAACCAGCACTCTCAAGCAACCGGCAAAAAAAAATCGAAGAAATACAGTAGAATTTTCATGTATTGCACTTTCTGTTTTCCCCCTGCAGAAACATACCTTATGTTTTTAAAGTTTTAGAGTTTTGAAAAGGAAGATAGGAATAAATTCTTTCTCCCCAACCTCAGAACAAGTCAAACCAAACAAATAGTATAGGGTACAGTAATAGTCAGGCCTATTTTTAATAGTAACTCTCAAGCAACCAGAAACTACAGTTATTGGCATCTACCAATCCACTTGGGTGCCAGTTAACTGAGAGTTTACTGTATAAATATGTAGCTTATTCCAAAACATCAAATGTAGCCAATATCAATGCATAATCCACCCAATGCCAAGTGCATCAGGATGCAGTGATTCAAAGGATCCAGGAGATCTTATCACGAAAATATATACTAATTTTCTGTAAAGTGAATCTGCCTCACCAAATGATCAAATATACTGAAAATTATTCTAACTGGCCAGGTTAAAAACTGACCTAGATAGCAAAATCCTTTCCAAGGATTGACCACATCTGTTGTCCCAAACAGTAGCACAAACAGACAATGCATACCAACTATCTCCTCAAATATTTGATTATACAATATGTAATTTGCTAGTTATTATACATGGAAGTACTGCCCATGAATGAGAACACGTGGTCATAAGCAATACTCATTGAATGCTGTCAGTGATGATTAGAATTCAGTGTATGAGGATTCAGTGATCAATATGTGGACAAAGTATCCAGCTCCAGTACTAGAATGCATTAAGCAATATCTCCATGGAAGGCTCTCTAGTATATCCATAATGAATGATAGTGCAATGAGAGATACTGGAGGAAGTTAACTACTACCCCTAAGACATCATGTGCTGAACCTACTACTAGGCCATCCAGCATTCCCAGGAATTGTTTGATGAAAAGTGCAGTAAGATTTAAGAACTGTTCAACAAACAGATCTCATTGTACATAGCAAGATGATATCTCATTCTAAAAAATGAGTCATATTAGCAGCTTAAGAAGGAAGAACAAAGAAAGAAGTGAGGTTTCAGAAACAAATGGTGACAAGGCAAGGGTATACATATTCAGTTCAGTATTCACACAAATTGGACATGTAATAGATCTGTCATGATAGTGCACACATATATAATCTCGGAGTTCATATTGCCACATCCCAGCTAAGCTTAGGCTGGTTGGACTCATGAAGTAAATGAAGCCCATTAAAACAGAATGAGTTTTATGGGACATATGTGGTATCATATCCCTTCCCTGAAGGTAATAAATGAGACCCTTCTTGTGACTAGTCTGTCTCTGAAGAACTGAGCTATTCTGTGAACCAGGCAAAGAATATCAGCACTGCAAGATGCAGGGTGTAGTGATGAAAGTTGTGACTGGGTGATAAATAAATAAACTGGTAGCATAAATTCACAGATTTACTCTCTATGAAACAAGGAGACTCCAGAGTACAAAAGAAAGAAGCATGATGCCAGGGTAATCCTATGGGCCAGGCTTGTAGGGGCTCCATGGCCATTAGCCTAGTACACATCTATGAACCAATAAACCTATGAGAGAGACAAAGAAGCCAACGATGCTACCATCTTCACGAGGGAAGACAAGTCAGCAGAAATCAAACTGCTACTGGAAAAAAAGTGGCAACATTTCTACTCAGTCTGTTGTGCGTTTCCTAAGAATATTGTGTCAACAGTGAATACACTTTTCAGAATAATTTCATAGTCATTGCATTCTATGTATGCATTGTGCTTCACAACTCTTGCAGGCTTACCCCTACTAAAGGGTTGTACCATGATCCCTCTACTCACACATGAGATCATTTTTCTTCATTATTTAATCCAGCTGATGAGGTCTCAGAAATGAGTTGATATTAGTCCAGCATGTAAATATCAACAATGAATAGAAAATTGGTAGCATCTCTAATGTGCTCATCTATACTGAGTATCTAATGTGGAACCACCTAACTTAAGTAATGTCCTTCACACTGCTACATAGGAATTACAGAGTTCCCAATCTGAAGTAGTCAATGGAATAACATCATACAGTAGGGGCAACAGACAGACTGTGAGAGAAATGGAACCATTTCTTATTCTTCTGTGTTGAAGATCTGTTTACCAGGCTATTTCTGTTGAAACATGTTTGCAAGGCAGCTACATACACTGGTCAAAAATAGTCTGACTTTAGCATATACTTAAAGCCTTGCATAAAGGAAATAATAGCGCCAATGTTCTTTGGCAGGCATTGAGGATAGCCAGGTGTTTTCTTCAAATAATAACAAGGTGACTATTGAGAGGAGGTTGGTTGTTTTGATAACCACAATACAGGTGAGCAATTCACTTACCCCAAAATTTTATCAAATTTGTAAATCAGTGGTAGGAGAATTTCCTCTTTATCTCAAGTTGTAGCAAACTTGGAAATGATCATAATAGTAAAGGAAATGCAGGAGCCACACAGTTTTTAATAGATCTTTTGTTTGCATCGAGCATATTTTTGATTAGTATTTTTTGACTGGAAACTGCATTCAGTCAGGTTGTATTTGATGAAGTGATCTATCACCACTCTTGAGGTAAAGGCTTGTCAGGCCCTTAAAATTGATGCAGAGCTTCTGTTTCTGAGAGTACTGATGTGATGCAGAAACATTAATACCTTATTATACATAGCAGATTTAACTCCTTAAGACTAGGACACTAAAGTGAGACTTCACCCTCTCAGCTGAATAAAAAGTGAAAAGCCTCATTGTTTGCATATGAGAAGAGAGAGGGAGACTGTATGCACAAACAAGCATGTTTGATTATGCCTGTGTGCACTCATATGTGTGTGTGTGTGTGTGTGTGTGTGTGTGTGTGTGTGTGTGTGTGTGTGTGTGTGTGTGTTTACCTCTATGTTCATTTGCACACTGGCACTCATAAAGCGATACATGAAGTATCTCATAGGTAAATAAAACACGAGAGGGAATGTGATATACACCAAAATGCATTATGGGCAAACAACATGCAAATATCCCACAAGTACTTTGGGGTATAGGGCCATTAAGTAGTAAATTCATTACTAATTTGAGAAGGCAGTTGTTTAGTAGGAGTACAGCAGATGACTGCAGCAATCCTACACAGGTCTGTTGGTAAAAGCAGTTATGAAATTTCACCATATATGGTCTCCTCACAAGTATTAGACAAAGGAAGGAGCAGATGGAACTGGGAATCATAATGTCTATGACTACAGTACTCCACATGAAAACAGGATCAACATTTTCTTCAACAGGATGCTTTCATTTACAAACATACTGTCTCTAAAGTGTATTACTTTTCAGTAACTTGTAAAAGGCATTTGACTTCTCATATCCTGAAGCCTTATGGAAGCCAGTAGTGACATGCAGCTGTCTTACAAACTTCATAGGGATGTTCAGGCTCTTGGATGAAAGGACAACAGTAGATATTTACAATGATTCAGCTCACTCATCATTTGGTTAGGGGAAATGGCAGAGTTCAGCCACAGAAGCACTAGCTGAGAGAAAGCCCTAATGTGCAGATGTTGGACAATAAATACTGGGTGGGAGTTAGCCTGCTAATGGGATTACTGAAGCATGCATCCATGAAAGCACAGCATAAAAACACACAAGGACCATAAGATGTGTGTGTGTGTGTGTGTGTGTGTGTGTGTGTGTGTGTGTGTGTGTGTGTGTGTGTGTGTGTGTCAATATATATATATATATATATATATATATATATATATATATATATATGTGTGTGTGTGTGTGTGTGTGTGTGTGTGTGTGTGTGTGTGTGTGTGTGTGTGTGTGTGTGTGTGTGTGTGTGTGTGTGCATGCGCACACGTGCGTGTGTGTGTGTGTGTGTGTGTGTGTGTGTGTGTGTGTGTGTGTGTGTATGTGTATATAGATTCATGGGAGGTTACTAGGCCCTAGAGCCCTTGCAAGCCTAGCCATATTTATACTGAGTTGCCCTAATTGTTGGTGGTTAGGTGAGTGACATTCACAGAGGCAGGGTATACCAATTTCCTCTGTCCAAAAGGGACATGAGCAACACCCCAGGAGTGAATTTGCGGTCACAAATCCATTGATGTAGGTTGCAATTGAAGAAGGTCAGGGAGGGGCTCTGTTTTACATGAACTGGAAGCTTGTGCCAGAAAAGTGGCAGCCTCTGGGAGATGTAACTATCTCTCCAGCATGACCTGTTCATGTCAGAGGCTAGTTTAAGATCCCTGAAGCAAGTGACCCGCCAGCAGATTTATTTATGAATTTGTAGCATTTCTATCAGGGCCAGGTCAGAGACTGCCTGTAAGCCAGGCACAGGCCACCCTTTAGCAACCTGTGAGAGGCAGAATACAGTCACAGGGCTATCACTCCTTCCACCTAAGACATGGTTTGTGTACCCTGGAATTTCTTGATGTGAAACTTCTATGGACTCTCCAATTGTTGCAGGTGTCTGGTGAGGCACATGCAAAAGGGAACATTGTTCTCAATTACTGGTCTGATGAAGATTGAATATAATGAAATTATAACATTCTTAGATCTAGATGTGATGCCTTTACTTATAAGATGTGCCACACAGAAGAATTTCCTTACTGCTCTTGATATGTGGTGGTCAAAGTTCTGATTGTTATCAACCTGAGTACCCAGATCATGTACATACTGGGTCTACACTTATGGGGGTGCTGTCTATAATGTAATTAGCAGGGATGTCAGCTTTCCCAAAGGGAATAATAATGCATTTTTTGCATTTAGCTTTAATCTGTGTCTTTGGCACTAATCATTTGTCTGCCATAACCCTGACTGCAGTATATTAACATCATTGGGAGGCTTCAGTGATTGCTCCCCATTTACAATCTTCAGTAAACTTGGTCAGCCATAGGCCATTCAAATTTGTCTGGTCTTCTGAGGAATAAATTCTGAACTGTAAGGGACCTGGCACAGAAGCCTGTGATATACCACTGGTGACTCATCTTTTGCTACAGGTGAAGTCACCCTCTTTGACAGTATGTGCCCTGTTGGTGAGCTAGTTGGCTAACCATCTGATAATGTTGGGGTTAATGACAAGTTGGGAGAGTTTCTCTATAATACGTGAGTGGGGGATTGTGTCAAATGCCTTGGCTATTTCAAGACAGGTGGTATGCATTGTCTTTTCCTCTTCTAGAGCCTTGGTGACTTTCCTGAAGAAGTCAACTATGTTTAGAAGACATGGTCTACCTTTAACAAATCCAGACTGGGTTGGGTCCAGAGTTTGGAGATTACCTATGTCCTTGTTAATAAGGTACATAATGATCCTTTCCATGGTTTTCAGATGAGGCTAGTCAAGCTTATGGGCCTTGACTTTCTTGGGTGGCGTAAGCTATGGAACCTTGCTGGTTAGGCTCACGTAGGCCCTTGGGCCGATAGCCTAGTACCTACCTATGAACCTATAATTCCCACGGTTAGTTGATGGTCCCCGTTTGTGGAGCGGGATTACTGTTGCTGTCTTCCAGTCCACCAGAACATAGCCAGTTATCAGGCTGTGGTTAATCAAAGATCCAAGTGGGTCTGCTAGGTCATTTGTTTAAAAGGCAACCTGGGATGTTGTCTTGTTCCACTGATGCCATGTTTTTGGCCTTGGAGAGTGCCAAGATGACCTGCTCCCTTTAGATAATAGGCTGAGGAATGGTACCAGGTATACTTTGGGTAATGACTGGAGGAGACAGAGGGGTGAAATGTTCTCCAAATCTGTCACCTAGCAGGTTGATTATTACCTCCGGTTGACTATGGGTAGTGCCACCAACAAGTTCAGCACCTAGCTGGGTATTTCCTTTTAGATTCTGGACACAGATAAATAATGCCTTGTGATTATCCCCAGCTAGGGAGGTTATTTTTGCTTCATAATTAGCTTTGGAGGACCATAAATCAGTCTCATTTATTTGCTAAAGCTAGAGCAGGATTTCCTTCTCTGCTTAACCACTTCCTTCTTGTTCTTGGAGATTAGTTTCTTTCTCTTGTTGTATAGCCTGTTTATACTAGGGGGTCCACCAGGGTGGATTGTTTTTGCAGCAAGATCTGGTTTTAATCTGTTCATTTACAACTGATACTATACAACTGCTTAAGTGGTTATACAGGGCATTGGAGTACACCTCTTCAAAGGAGTCCTTGTTATTGGCTTTTGAGGAGGCTTTAAAACTTATTATACCATCACTTAGTAGGAGGTAATTTCTCTTAAAAAAAATCTTAAGCATTTTTCAGCTTGATGAGGGATCTGATCTAATAATTACATCAAATGAGACTGATTTATGGTCCAAGCTTACCAGGGAGCACATCACACAGGAGGGTGCAATGCTTTCCTATGTTAGTGAGTACTATGTCTGGACATTTGAGCCTCTTGTGGGTGTGCTAGCTAGCTGTTCTTGAGCATGTACATTAACAAAGTCCAAGAACCTCTGTGGCAGCATATTTGTGCTCATGTATGTTTCCCAATCGATAGAAAGATAATTAAAATCACCCACAAGTAAAGTGTTGGGCTGTATGGCAAGTGACTCCAGTAAGTTGAGATATGCAGCATGCTTTTTTGTTTCATGGGGGGCTAGCCATGATGTGGTAGGGGGATTAACCTATAGCTAATCATGGAGAAGTTCAAGAGCCATACTGTTTGACCAGTCTTGAGGTGCACTTATCTTTAATGAAGATGGATACACCTCCTCCTTTGGTTCTTTCACACTTAGTTTGTGATCTGATTGTATGGAAGGCAATGTAGTACTGCATAGCTTGGGTACTTTCCACACCTTTGAACCATGTCTCAGTGACTGCATAGACATCAGCATCTTCCAAAGTGAGGAGTGCTTCCAGGGAGTGCAGTTTCTTGTTTAGACTCCTAGCGTTAAGCAGCAGTACCTTGAGTTTATCTATAGAGAATTTTGTTACTTTGAGAGGTTGTTTTTTTTTTTTTGCCACTGCCTAAAAAGGGCACAATAGGGGTGACTAATGTCTTGGCAGGTATCCAAAAGCCTAGAGAAGACAGGTGTAAACCATCTGTGTCAAAGCAGCATGGCCTATTGACCAGGTCTTCCTAGGATGCAGATACTAGATCCCAGGACACAGAAGCTAAGCCAATTGTTAAAGTCAATCATTTTTTGTTTGTATTGTGGCATCATCCTTGGAGAAGATAAAATGCTGCTTAAGGCTAGGCTTACACCTGCCTGTGATACATAATCTGAGAGCTCAGTCATTTATCTCTTCATATAGTCCACTGAGGTACATCTCAAGTCATTCACCCTCACATGGGCTATGACAGAGTCATACTGGTACTTGTGGTTGAGTGACTTGAGTACTTGTGACTTGATGGATCCTGGCACCTGACATACAGCTAACCGTAACCCATTTCTTATCCAGCCTGGTGAGGTAAACATCCATGTGTCTCACAATGGGGAGCAGTACATTAGGTTTTGTGGTGTTACGTCTTATGGGCTTATTTATTGAGATGTTGGTGTGTGTTATTATTAGGGTTGCAACCTTTTCAAATGCCCAAAGTGGGGCATTTTTTGTAGGAATGTGAGATTTTGCAGGACAAAACATACTTACAGCCAGTGCAAAGGAGAGAACTTCACATTTTTGCCAAAATAAAAGCCTATTTTTGTAGCATTTGCATTGCTTAAGCTATTTTATATAATATTTATGTTTTCCAGACACAAAATAACTGTTTTACACAACTATTAAAGAAATCTTAAGAGATATATTTTGTCTTAAAAATCTCAGGATATTTGCCATTTTTTAGGTTTTTTCGCAGGACACAATTGCCCAAAGTGGGACTGTCCCTCACAAAGGGGGACAGGTGGTAACCCTAGTTATTATGTGTTGTAGTTATTTTTTGCATTGTTATGCATATAAGTGGTTTTCATTTGGGAGACCTCTGATCTTTTGGTAAATTACCAAGTGAGTACCTCTGCATATGTGGGTTTATGTGTTGTATCCTTATTTAGTGTGGAAAGTGCGTGTGTGCTGACAACCTGTGTGACAGTCAATTTGTACTTATGTGAGAGTCTTGCCTTCAGTTTTATAGTGTAACTGCATCTCTGACATAAAGTATTTGTTTCAGAAGTTGTTGTCAGTACACACGAAAAAATTGCTACATTGTCTCAGGATACTCATGTGTATCAGGCTGGCCAGAGAGATGATGGAAAACAGCCTGTGCCCCTAGAGCAGCAGAAAAGCTTGAACGTGTTTCACTGACAACTATTTAGAGAAAAACTGAGCTTCTAGGCCTTTACGTCTATACAAGGGTACTGCTAACCACTGCTGTGCAAAGAGCAGCACTATACAAATGTGACCCTTAAATATGAGCAAAGAGAAACAAGTTTTATGCTAACTATTCATCAGGAAAGCACACAGTAAGCCTTCCACGAACTATCCCCAACTTGTGCATGTTAGATCAGCACACTTTTGCCAAATGGGTGTAGGAAAAAACCTTCTTATTGTGGAATAGCTGGTTTGGAGTCCAGGTGTAACAATACCACACAAACTACCTACAGCAGCCCTAAAACTAACAGATATAATGTAATACAGTGCTATTAACTACTTAAAGTAGCAGCAGACAATATATTTTTTTTTAATTGCAAAAGTGCAGTCACAGTATATAAGAGAAGTGCAAAAAGTTGCATAGAGCTCTTTTGTGTGCTTCCCAGTTCATATAGACGAGGTAAACACCTACTGCCACTAGAAGAATAATAATCCCAGTCCTCCTAATGTAAAAGTACAGTAAAGGATTGTCCGGAGTAACACGTTACCACAAATGTAAAAGATAGGAAATGCTATCACAAGCAAACTTAAAGATACAGATACTGCAGTTTACTTTAAACAGCTTATAAAAGTGTCATTATTCAATAAAAGTCTTCACTTTGTATAAATGAGCCAAGAGCCACTCAATTATATAGACAGGCAGAAATTTAGATATGGATATAGATATAGATATAGATATGTGTATACCTATAACCAGACTTTTTGCCTCCTTTTTTAAAACACTTAATAGTGCTTACCTACAAACTGAAGCAGGGCTGCACATGATAATCCTGGTGTAAAGATTTATCTACTGATGTAGTAGGCATTACACCTCACTTTCCCTTCATCAAAGCATGGAGAAGTTAGAAGCATATGAAAAACTTGCTTATCCCTGATGGATTATGACAACAATCCCTGGATCACAACTCCCTTTTCTGGTGACATAGGTTGTCTCAATTCTGGAGAAAACGTGCTGAGGGAGTCAGGATGGATAATTGCAAGTAATGGAGTATGGAGGAAAGCAAAAATTAAAATTGGTAGATATTCTCAAGGAAATTTATAGTGACAGGTTGTTGGCAATTTTGTTTTTATTTACTTAAGGTGGTACTCATGGTCCTGTGGTTCACATAAACTCAAGGACAATTGGCCAAGAACACCCCTACATATATATATAAATTAGCCCAAGTGTGAACAAGCTGCGCTGATTATGGTAAATCTCAGTGCTGAGACAAAATGAATATAATAAATTTGCCTGTCTTCTCTGCATAAAATCACTTGAAACTAACATTGTTATGCATAGTGGAAGACATATGTATGTAAAGTCATAATTTTTTGGCTACCTACGATATGTGGCTGAGTGTGTGAGCCTGTGCAGATCTCTCAGGACTTTTTACAAGAATTTGCAGAGAGCTGCACTGATAACAACTCTCCAGTAGTAAACTCAAGCAGCTATAAGATTTCATTTATTGACTTTAAGGGTATACCTTATGTGGACACCCTGACTGGTTATTCACAAGGTTCGAAAGGGGGAAGCTAGGAAAGTGTGGTTCCTGGGTTTTTCTTTTTGCTCGTAGATTTGATTTACACTGTGCTTCTCTTCTGGAGTTGGGTTCCATGTGGTGAGGTTTCATTTTTGTAGTTTTGGTACATTATTCATCTTCCACCTTTTCCAGCCAGGTTTCGGTATTTAAAAGGTGAAAATGAAGAGAAGAGAGAAGACATGGGACACACAGATTGAAAACATGAAGAAGTTTGTGCTGGAAAAGGTGGAAAAGGAGGCATACTATATTTTTCTAGGGGATAACCCCTATTTTCCATTTTTTTTTAAGAGGAAGCTAGGGGAATAGTAAGGAAAGAGGTGTAAGTGAGAAGGTTAAGGAAGAGTTAAGGAACTGGCAAAACATAAAAGACAGACAGGGATGCCCTAGTGGGCTGACATTGTTGGGGTGCAAAACACACAGATGGCTAACAGACACAAAAGGGAAGGATGCAGATGTGTAGCATGCAGGTAACACCAGAGCCTGGAGGCTATCAATTTTCCCCCTCTCTAATGGAACTTGAAAGGGATACCCTGATGGTGTGGGGGTGGTGGTCCCTTGGGGCTTGATGATTGGAGCCAACCAAATTAGAGTTTTGCAGTCAGTGGAGAAGGCCTTCAAATGGTCACTGACACCCTGGAGTTCATGTTGTTCTGGGTTTATATGGTTGCAGTGCATCCAAGGCCGCACAAGGATGGAGACACTGCCCCTACACTGTGAAGATATCTGGTCAGGGAAAGGTAGTGAGCGTTCCCACACTTGTGAGGCATGTGGTTGAGCTGTCTCTAGGATATGTGGACATGTGGAAAAAGGAACATAAAAGGGAGAAAGAAAAAGAATAGAGAGAGTGAAAATGAAGACAGTAATCACTGATAAATGCTTTGAAAACAATGCAATTTATTTAATGAAATGAATAAACATTTATGTATTTATTCAGAAAACACTACTAAGTCCTGTCTAGGTACTGTCTTCTTAATACTTTCTACATTCTGAGAATAGATGTTGAAGGCCATTTACATTAAAGCTTTTTATGTTATGTATATGAATTATTGCTTTACCACTTTAAAGATTACTGTTACACCAAAATGTGGCAATACTACATGTACATAAATGGATTTAGCACTTGTGACAGAAATGCTCATAAGTCAGCATGTGTTTCTCATGCTTTGGTCAACAGAAACAGATGTCTGACAGGTGTTTGAGAGTGACAGATCCTGGAGCAGGGGAATATGCCCTTTCTCCAGGAATTGTGCAATCTCAAAGTTAGCAAATATAATTAGCAGGGGTGTGGGGGCTTGCCCCCCCCTTGCAAAAACACCTGACTTTTATTTTACGTGCCGTGAGGTTTATCCTCAGAACATCTGCAGTCCCCTGTAGATATTGTGCTGTTGATGTTAAGAGTGTCAATATTTTGGACAACTATATTACAATCACTCAATTTAAGATACTACACACACACGTATACATATACACACACAGACACACACACATAGACACACACACACACACACACACACACACACACACACACACACACACACACACACATATATATATATATATATATATATATATATATATATATATATATGGATTCACTTTATAATGTTGAAATACTGAAATGGTGAATTTCAGTATATCGAGACCATAAAGTCGAATGCTCAAAGTACTGACAGCACAAAACTGCAAAACTTAAAATCGCGAAAGTACACCACAATCCACACCACACGTACACCACAACACCCAAACCACGAAAAAAAAAATACTCAC